>NW_027521925.1:0-43527 GCF_052094955.1 Ictidomys tridecemlineatus | reverse complement strand
GAAACCGGTTACTGCCAACGAACGGTTTCACCTAGAAGAACGAAATTTGGCGAGCCAAGTGGGATTGGTGTACTGATCATTACCTGAAAGTTTCATCAAGATTGGATGAAAAAGTGTGTGCTGACATTTCAGGCAACTCGTAGTTTTTTGGAAGCTTGGCAGGCCCTTTCCATGAAAGTGATTCTCGCCAGTCTCTGCTTAGGGCTACATCAACAGCAAACAAACCATAGAGATAGAACTTGAAACTGCTTTATTGTGTCAAGTTTCAAAGAGCTAGCACAAACCGTGTTTGATTTAGAGTTCCAAATACATGTATCCCTATAGGAGAAAACAGAGTGAAACCTCAAAATGAAACCGGTTACTGCCAACGAACGGTTTCACCTAGAAGAACGAAATTTGGCGAGCCAAGTGGGATTGGTGTACTGTTCATTACCTGAAAGTTTCATCAAGATTGGGTGAAAAAGTGTGTGCTGAGATTTCAGGCAACTCGTAGTTTTTTGGAAGCTTGGCAGGCCCTTTCCATGAAAGTGATTCTCGCCAGTCTCTGCTTAGGGCTACATCAACAGCAAACAAACCATACAGATAGAACATGAAACTGCTTTATGGTGTCAAGTTTCAAAGAGCTAGCACAAACCGTGTTTGATTTAGAGTTCCAAATACATGTATCCCTATAGGAGAAAACAGAGTGAAACCTCACAATGAAACCGGTTACTGCCAACGAACGGTTTCACCTAGAAGAACGAAATTTGGCGAGCCAAGTGGGATTGGTGTACTGATCATTACCTGAAAGTTTCATCAAGATTGGGTGAAAAAGTGTGTGCTGAGATTTCAGGCTACTCGTAGTTTTTTGGAAGCTTGGCAGGCCCTTTCCATGAATCTGATTCTCGCCAGTCTCTGCTTTGGGCTACATAAACAGCAAACAAACCATAGAGATAGAACATGAAACTGCTTTATGGTGTCAAGTTTCAAAGAGCTAGCACAAACCGTGTTTGATTTAGAGTTCCAAATACATGTATCCCTATAGGAGAAAACAGAGTGAAACCTCAAAATGAAACCGGTTACTGCCAACGAACGGTTTCACCTAGAAGAACGAAATTTGGCGAGCCAAGTGGGATTGGTGTACTGATCATTACCTGAAAGTTTCATCAAGATTGGGTGAAAAAGTGTGTGCTGAGATTTCAGGCAACTCGTAGTTTTTTGGAAGCTTGGCAGGCCCTTTCCATGAAAGTGATTCTCGCCAGTCTCTGCTTAGGGCTACATCAACAGCAAACAAACCATAGAGATAGAACTTGAAACTGCTTTATGGTGTCAAGTTTCAAAGAGCTAGCACAAACCGTGTTTGATTTAGAGTTCCAAATACATGTATCCCTATAGGAGAAAACAGAGTGAAACCTCAAAATGAAACCTGTTACTGCCAACGAACGGTTTCACCTAGAAGAACGAAATTTGGCGAGCCAAGTGGGATTGTTGTACTGATCATAACCTGAGAGTTTCATCAAGATTGGGTGAAAAAGTGTGTGCTGAGATTTCAGGCAACTCGTAGTTTTTTGGAAGCTTGGCAGGCCCTTTCCATGAAAGTGATTCTTGCCAGTCTCTGCTTAGGGCTACATCAACAGCAAACAATCCATAGAGACAGAAATTGAAACTGCTTTATGGTGTCCAGTTTCAAAGAGCTAGCACAAACCGTGTTTGATTTAGAGTTCCAAATACATGTATCCCTATAGGAGAAAACAGAGTGAAACCTCAAAATGAAACCGGTTACTGCCAACGAACGGTTTCACCTAGAAGAACGAAATTTAGCGAGCCAAGTGGGATTGGTGTACTGATCATTACCTGAAAGTTTCATCAAGATTGGGTGAAAAAGTGTGTGCTGAGATTTCAGGCAACTCGTAGTTTTTTGGAAGCTTGCAGGTTCTTTCCATGAAAGTGATTGTCGCCAGTCTCTGCTTAGGGCTACATCAACAGCAAACAAACCATAGAGATAGAACTTGAAACTGCTTAATGGTGTCAAGTTTCAAAGAGCTAGCACAAACCGTGTTTGATTTAGAGTTCCAAATACATGTATCCCTATAGGAGAAAACAGAGTGAAACCTCAAAATGAAACCGGTTACTGCCAACGAACGGTTTAACCTAGAAGAACGAAATTTGGCGAGCCAAGTGGGATTGGTGTACTGAAAATTACCTGAAAGTTTCATCAAGATTGGGTGAAAAAGTGTGTGCTGAGATTTCAGGAACCTGAAAGTTTCATCAAGATTGGGTGAAAAAGTGTGTGCTGAGATTTCAGGCAACTCGTAGTTTTTTGGAAGCTTGGCAGGCCCTTTCCATGAAAGTGATTCTCGCCAGTCTCTGCTTAGGGCTACATAAACTGCAAACAAACCATAGAGATAGAACTTGAAACTGCTTTATTGTGTCAAGTTTCAAAGAGCTAGCAGAAACCGTGTTTGATTTAGAGTTCCAAATACATGTATCCCTATAGGAGAAAACAGAGTGAAACCTCAAAATGAAACCCGGTACTGCCAACGAACGGTTTCACCTAAAAGAACGAAATTTGGCGAGCCAAGTGGGATTGGTGTACTGATCATTACCTGAAAGTTTCATCAAGATTGGGTGAAAAAGTGTGTGCTGAGATTTCAGGCAACTCGTAGTTTTTTGGAAGCTTGGCAGGCCCTTTCCATGAAAGTGATTCTCGCCAGTCTCTGCTTAGGGCTACATCAACAGCAAACAAACCATAGAGATAGAACTTGAAACTGCTTTATCGTGTCAAGTTTCAAAGAGCTAGCACAAACCGTGTTTGATTTAGAGTTCCAAATACATGTATCCCTATAGGAGAAAACAGAGTGAAACCTCTAAATGAAACCGGTTACTGCCAACGAACGGTTTCACCTAGAAGAACGAAATTTGGCGAGCCAAGTGGGATTGGTGTACTGATCATTACCTGAAAGTTTCATCAAGATTGGGTGAAAAAGTGTGTGCTGACATTTCAGGCAACTCGTAGTTTTTTGGAAGCTTGGCAGGCCCTTTCCATGAAAGTGATTCTCGCCAGTCTCTGCTTAGGGCTACATCAACAGCAAACAAACCATAGAGATAGAACTTGAAACTGCTTTATGGTGTCAAGTTTCAAAGAGCTAGCACAAACCGTGTTTGATTTAGAGTTCCAAATACATGTATCCCTATAGGAGAAAACAGAGTGAAACCTCAAAATGAAACCTGTTACTGCCAACGAACGGTTTCACCTAGAAGAACGAAATTTGGCGAGCCAAGTGGGATTGTTGTACTGATCATAACCTGAGAGTTTCATCAAGATTGGGTGAAAAAGTGTGTGCTGAGATTTCAGGCAACTCGTAGTTTTTTGGAAGCTTGGCAGGCCCTTTCCATGAAAGTGATTCTTCCCAGTCTCTGCTTAGGGCTACATCAACAGCAAACAATCCATAGAGACAGAACTTGAAACTGCTTTATGGTGTCCAGTTTCAAAGAGCTAGCACAAACCGTGTTTGATTTAGAGTTCCAAATACATGTATCCCTATAGGAGAAAACAGAGTGAAACCTCAAAATGAAACCGGTTACTGCCAACGAACGGTTTCACCTAGAAGAACGAAATTTGGCGAGCCAAGTGGGATTGGTGTACTGATCATTACCTGAAAGTTTCATCAAGATTGGGTGAAAAAGTGTGTGCTGAGATTTCAGGCAACTCGTAGTTTTTTGGAAGCTTGGCAGGCCCTTTACATGAAAGTGATTCTCGCCAGTCTCTGCTTAGGGCTACATCAACAGCAAACAAACCATAGAGATAGAACTTGAAACTGCTTTATGGTGTCAAGTTTCAAAGAGCTAGCACAAACCGTGTTTGATTTAGAGTTCCAAATACATGTATCCCTATAGGAGAAAACAGAGTGAAACTTCAAAATGAAACCGGTTACTGCCAACGAACGGTATCACCTAGAAGAACGAAATTTGGCGAGCCAAGTGGGATTGGAGTACTGATCAATACCTGAAAGTTTCATCAAGATTGGGTGAAAAAGTGTGTGCTGAGATTTCAGGCAACTCGTAGTTTTTTGGAAGCTTGGCAGGCCCTTTCCATGAAAGTGATTCTCGCCAGTCTCTGCTTAGGGCTACATCAACAGCAAACAAAGAATAGAGATAGAACTTGAAACTGCTTTATGGTGTCAAGTTTCAAAGAGCTAGCACAAACCGTGTTTGATTTAGAGTTCCAAATACATGTATCCCTATAGGAGAAAACAGAGTGAAACCTCAAAATGAAACCGGTTACTGCCAACGAACCGTTTCACCTAGAAGAACGAAATTTGGCGAGCCAAGTGGGATTGGTGTACTGATCATTACCTGAAAGTTTCATCAAGATTGGGTGAAAAAGTGTGTGCTGAGATTTCAGGCAACTCGTAGTTTTTTGGAAGCTTGGCAGGCACTTTCCTTGAAAGTGATTCTCGCCAGTCTCTGCTTAGGGCTACATCAACAGCAAACAAACCATAGAGATAGAACTTGAAACTGCTTTATGGTGTCAAGTTTCAAAGAGCTAGCACAAACCGTGTTTGATTTAGAGTTCCAAATACATGTATCCCTATAGGAGAAAACAGAGTGAAACCTCAAAATGAAACCTGTTACTGCCAACGAACGGTTTCACCTAGAAGAACGAAATTTGGCGAGCCAAGTGGGATTGTTGTACTGATCATAACCTGAGAGTTTCATCAAGATTGGGTGAAAAAGTGTGTGCTGAGATTTCAGGCAACTCGTAGTTTTTTGGAAGCTTGGCAGGCCCTTTCCATGAAAGTGATTCTTGCCAGTCTCTGCTTAGGGCTACATCAACAGCAAACAATCCATAGAGACAGAACTTGAAACTGCTTTATGGTGTCCAGTTTCAAAGAGCTAGCACAAACCGTGTTTGATTTAGAGTTCCAAATACATGTATCCCTATAGGAGAAAACAGAGTGAAACCTCAAAATGAAACCGGTTACTGCCAACGAACTGTTTCACCTAGAAGAACGAAATTTGGCGAGCCAAGTGGGATTGGAGTACTGATCAATTCCTGAAAGTTTCATCAAGATTGGGTGAAAAAGTGTGTGCTGAGATTTCAGGCAACTCGTAGTTTTTTGGAAGCTTGGCAGGCCCTTTCCATGAAAGTGATTCTCGCCAGTCTCTGCTTAGGGCTACATCAACAGCAAACAAACCATAGAGATAGAACTTGAAACTGCTTTATCGTGTCAAGTTTCAAAGAGCTAGCACAAACCGTGTTTGATTTAGAGTTCCAAATACATGTATCCCTATAGGAGAAAACAGAGTGAAACCTCAAAATGAAACCGGTTACTGCCAACGAACGGTTTCACCTAGAAGAACGAAATTTGGCGAGCCAAGTGGGATTGGTGTACTGATCATTACCTGAAAGTTTCATCAAGATTGGGTGAAAAAGTGTGTGCTGAGATTTCAGGCAACTCGTAGTTTTTTGGAAGCTTGGCAGGCCCTTTCCATGAAAGTGATTCTCGCCAGTCTCTGCTTAGGGCTACATCAACAGCAAACAAACCATAGAGATAGAACTTGAAACTGCTTTATGGTGTCAAGTTTCAAAGAGCTAGCACAAACCGTGTTTGATTTAGAGTTCCAAATACATGTATCCCTATAGGAGAAAACAGAGTGAAACCTCAAAATGAAACCTGTTACTGCCAACGAACGGTTTCACCTAGAAGAACGAAATTTGGCGAGCCAAGTGGGATTGTTGTACTGATCATAACCTGAGAGTTTCATCAAGATTGGGTGAAAAAGTGTGTGCTGAGATTTCAGGCAACTCGTAGTTTTTTGGAAGCTTGGCAGGCCCTTTCCATGAAAGTGATTCTTGCCAGTCTCTGCTTAGGGCTACATCAACAGCAAACAATCCATAGAGACAGAACTTGAAACTGCTTTATGGTGTCCAGTTTCAAAGAGCTAGCACAAACCGTGTTTGATTTAGAGTTCCAAATACATGTATCCCTATAGGAGAAAACAGAGTGAAACCTCAAAATGAAACCGGTTACTGCCAACGAACTGTTTCACCTAGAAGAACGAAATTTGGCGAGCCAAGTGGGATTGGTGTACTGATCATTACCTGAAAGTTTCATCAAGATTGGGTGAAAAAGTGTGTGCTGAAATTTCAGGCAACTCGTAGTTTTTTGGAAGCTTGGCAGGCCCTTTACATGAAAGTGATTCTCGCCAGTCTCTGCTTAGGGCTACATCAACAGCAAACAAACCATAGAGATAGAACTTGAAACTGCTTTATGGTGTCAAGTTTCAAAGAGCTAGCACAAACCGTGTTTGATTTAGAGTTCCAAATACATGTATCCCTATAGGAGAAAACAGAGTGAAACTTCAAAATGAAACCGGTTACTGCCAACGAACGGTTTCACCTAGAAGAACGAAATTTGGCGAGCCAAGTGGGATTGGTGTACTGATCATTACCTGAAAGTTTCATCAAGATTGGGTGAAAAAGTGTGTGCTGAGATTTCAGGCAACTCGTAGTTTTTTGGAAGCTTGGCAGGCCCTTTCCATGAAAGTGATTCTCGCCAGTCTCTGCTTAGGGCTACATCAACAGCAAACAAACCATAGAGATAGAACTTGAAACTGCTTTATGGTGTCAAGTTTCAAAGAGGTAGCACAAACCGTGTTTGATTTAGAGTTCCAAATACATGTATCCCTATAGGAGAAAACAGAGTGAAACCTCAAAATGAAACCGGTTACTGCCAACGAACGGTTTCACCTAGAAGAACGAAATTTGGCGAGCCAAGTGGGATTGGTGTACTGATCATTACCTGAAAGTTTCATCAAGATTGGGTGAAAAAGTGTGTGCTGAGATTTCAGGCAACTCATAGTTTTTTGGAAGCTTGGCAGGCCCTTTCCATGAAAGTGATTCTCGCCAGTCTCTGCTTAGGACTACATCAACAGCAAACAAACCATAGAGATAGAACTTGAAACTGCTTTATGGTGTCAAGTTTCAAAGAGCTAGCACAAACCGTGTTTGATTTAGAGTTCCAAATACATGTATCCCTATAGGAGAAAACAGAGTGAAACCTCAAAATGAAACCGGTTACTACAAACGAATGGTTTCACCTAGAAAAACGAAATTTGGCGAGCCAAGTGGGATTGGTGTACTGATCATTACCTGAAAGTTTCATCAAGATTGGGTGAAAAATTGTGTTCTGAGATTTCAGGCAACTCGTAGTTTTTTGGAAGCTTGGCAGGCCCTTTCCATCAAAGTGATTCTCGAAAGTCTCTGCTTAGTTCTACATCAACAGCAAAGAAACCATAGAGATAGAACTTGAAACTGCTTTATGGTGTCAAGTTTCAAAGAGCTAGCACAAACCGTGTTTGATTTAGAGTTCCAAATACATGTATCCCTATAGGAGAAAACAGAGTGAAACCTCAAATGAAACCTGTTACTGCCAACGAACGGTTTCACCTAGAAGAACGAAATTTGGCGAGCCAAGTGGGATTGTTGTACTGATCATAACCTGAGAGTTTCATCAAGATTGGGTGAAAAAGTGTGTGCTGAGATTTCAGGCAACTCGTAGTTTTTTGGAAGCTTGGCAGGCCCTTTCCATGAAAGTGATTCTTGCCAGTCTCTGCTTAGGGCTACATCAACAGCAAACAATCCATAGAGACAGAACTTGAAACTGCTTTATGGTGTCCAGTTTCAAAGAGCTAGCACAAACCGTGTTTGATTTAGAGTTCCAAATACATGTATCCCTATAGGAGAAAACAGAGTGAAACCTCAAAATGAAACCGGTTACTGCCAACGAACGGTTTCACCTAGAAGAACGAAATTTGGCGAGCCAAGTGGGATTGGTGTACTGATCATTACCTGAAAGTTTCATCAAGATTGGGTGAAAAAGTGTGTGCTGAGATTTCAGGCAACTCGTAGTTTTTTGGAAGCTTGGCAGGCCCTTTACATGAAAGTGATTCTCGCCAGTCTCTGCTTAGGGCTACATCAACAGCAAACAAACCATAGAGATAGAACTTGAAACTGCTTTATGGTGTCAAGTTTCAAAGAGCTAGCACAAACCGTGTTTGATTTAGAGTTCCAAATACATGTATCCCTATAGGAGAAAACAGAGTGAAACCTCAAAATGAAACCGGTTACTGCCAACGAACGGTTTCACCTAGAAGAACGAAATTTGGCGAGCCAAGTGGGATTGTTGTACTGATCATAACCTGAGAGTTTCATCAAGATTGGGTGAAAAAGTGTGTGCTGAGATTTCAGGCAACTCGTAGTTTTTTGGAAGCTTGGCAGGCCCTTTCCATGAAAGTGATTCTTGCCAGTCTCTGCTTAGGGCTACATCAACAGCAAACAATCCATAGAGACAGAAATTGAAACTGCTTTATGGTGTCCAGTTTCAAAGAGCTAGCACAAACCGTGTTTGATTTAGAGTTCCAAATACATGTATCCCTATAGGAGAAAACAGAGTGAAACCTCAAAATGAAACCGGTTACTGCCAACGAACGGTTTCACCTAGAAGAACGAAATTTAGCGAGCCAAGTGGGATTGGTGTACTGATCATTACCTGAAAGTTTCATCAAGATTGGGTGAAAAAGTGTGTGCTGAGATTTCAGGCAACTCGTAGTTTTTTGGAAGCTTGCAGGTTCTTTCCATGAAAGTGATTGTCGCCAGTCTCTGCTTAGGGCTACATCAACAGCAAACAAACCATAGAGATAGAACTTGAAACTGCTTAATGGTGTCAAGTTTCAAAGAGCTAGCACAAACCGTGTTTGATTTAGAGTTCCAAATACATGTATCCCTATAGGAGAAAACAGAGTGAAACCTCAAAATGAAACCGGTTACTGCCAACGAACGGTTTAACCTAGAAGAACGAAATTTGGCGAGCCAAGTGGGATTGGTGTACTGAAAATTACCTGAAAGTTTCATCAAGATTGGGTGAAAAAGTGTGTGCTGAGATTTCAGGAACCTGAAAGTTTCATCAAGATTGGGTGAAAAAGTGTGTGCTGAGATTTCAGGCAACTCGTAGTTTTTTGGAAGCTTGGCAGGCCCTTTCCATGAAAGTGATTCTCGCCAGTCTCTGCTTAGGGCTACATAAACTGCAAACAAACCATAGAGATAGAACTTGAAACTGCTTTATTGTGTCAAGTTTCAAAGAGCTAGCAGAAACCGTGTTTGATTTAGAGTTCCAAATACATGTATCCCTATAGGAGAAAACAGAGTGAAACCTCAAAATGAAACCGGGTACTGCCAACGAACGGTTTCACCTAAAAGAACGAAATTTGGCGAGCCAAGTGGGATTGGTGTACTGATCATTACCTGAAAGTTTCATCAAGATTGGGTGAAAAAGTGTGTGCTGAGATTTCAGGCAACTCGTAGTTTTTTGGAAGCTTGGCAGGCCCTTTCCATGAAAGTGATTCTCGCCAGTCTCTGCTTAGGGCTACATCAACAGCAAACAAACCATAGAGATAGAACTTGAAACTGCTTTATCGTGTCAAGTTTCAAAGAGCTAGCACAAACCGTGTTTGATTTAGAGTTCCAAATACATGTATCCCTATAGGAGAAAACAGAGTGAAACCTCTAAATGAAACCGGTTACTGCCAACGAACGGTTTCACCTAGAAGAACGAAATTTGGCGAGCCAAGTGGGATTGGTGTACTGATCATTACCTGAAAGTTTCATCAAGATTGGGTGAAAAAGTGTGTGCTGACATTTCAGGCAACTCGTAGTTTTTTGGAAGCTTGGCAGGCCCTTTCCATGAAAGTGATTCTCGCCAGTCTCTGCTTAGGGCTACATCAACAGCAAACAAACCATAGAGATAGAACTTGAAACTGCTTTATGGTGTCAAGTTTCAAAGAGCTAGCACAAACCGTGTTTGATTTAGAGTTCCAAATACATGTATCCCTATAGGAGAAAACAGAGTGAAACCTCAAAATGAAACCTGTTACTGCCAACGAACGGTTTCACCTAGAAGAACGAAATTTGGCGAGCCAAGTGGGATTGTTGTACTGATCATAACCTGAGAGTTTCATCAAGATTGGGTGAAAAAGTGTGTGCTGAGATTTCAGGCAACTCGTAGTTTTTTGGAAGCTTGGCAGGCCCTTTCCATGAAAGTGATTCTTGCCAGTCTCTGCTTAGGGCTACATCAACAGCAAACAATCCATAGAGACAGAACTTGAAACTGCTTTATGGTGTCCAGTTTCAAAGAGCTAGCACAAACCGTGTTTGATTTAGAGTTCCAAATACATGTATCCCTATAGGAGAAAACAGAGTGAAACCTCAAAATGAAACCGGTTACTGCCAACGAACGGTTTCACCTAGAAGAACGAAATTTGGCGAGCCAAGTGGGATTGGTGTACTGATCATTACCTGAAAGTTTCATCAAGATTGGGTGAAAAAGTGTGTGCTGAGATTTCAGGCAACTCGTAGTTTTTTGGAAGCTTGGCAGGCCCTTTACATGAAAGTGATTCTCGCCAGTCTCTGCTTAGGGCTACATCAACAGCAAACAAACCATAGAGATAGAACTTGAAACTGCTTTATGGTGTCAAGTTTCAAAGAGCTAGCACAAACCGTGTTTGATTTAGAGTTCCAAATACATGTATCCCTATAGGAGAAAACAGAGTGAAACTTCAAAATGAAACCGGTTACTGCCAACGAACGGTATCACCTAGAAGAACGAAATTTGGCGAGCCAAGTGGGATTGGAGTACTGATCAATACCTGAAAGTTTCATCAAGATTGGGTGAAAAAGTGTGTGCTGAGATTTCAGGCAACTCGTAGTTTTTTGGAAGCTTGGCAGGCCCTTTCCATGAAAGTGATTCTCGCCAGTCTCTGCTTAGGGCTACATCAACAGCAAACAAAGAATAGAGATAGAACTTGAAACTGCTTTATGGTGTCAAGTTTCAAAGAGCTAGCACAAACCGTGTTTGATTTAGAGTTCCAAATACATGTATCCCTATAGGAGAAAACAGAGTGAAACCTCAAAATGAAACCGGTTACTGCCAAAGAACCGTTTCACCTAGAAGAACGAAATTTGGCGAGCCAAGTGGGATTGGTGTACTGATCATTACCTGAAAGTTTCATCAAGATTGGGTGAAAAAGTGTGTGCTGAGATTTCAGGCAACTCGTAGTTTTTTGGAAGCTTGGCAGGCCCTTTCCATGAAAGTGATTCTCGCCAGTCTCTGCTTAGGGCTACATCAACAGCAAACAAACCATAGAGATAGAACTTGAAACTGCTTTATGGTGTCAAGTTTCAAAGAGCTAGCACAAACCGTGTTTGATTTAGAGTTCCAAATACATGTATCCCTATAGGAGAAAACAGAGTGAAACCTCAAAATGAAACCTGTTACTGCCAACGAACGGTTTCACCTAGAAGAACGAAATTTGGCGAGCCAAGTGGGATTGTTGTACTGATCATAACCTGAGAGTTTCATCAAGATTGGGTGAAAAAGTGTGTGCTGAGATTTCAGGCAACTCGTAGTTTTTTGGAAGCTTGGCAGGCCCTTTCCATGAAAGTGATTCTCGCCAGTCTCTGCTTAGGGCTACATCAACAGCAAACAAACCATAGAGACAGAACTTGAAACTGCTTTATTGTGCCAAGTTTCAAAGAGCTAGCACAAACCGTGTTTGATTTAGAGTTCCAAATACATGCATCCCTATAGGAGAAAAAAGAGTGCAACCTCAAAATGAAACCGGTTACTGCCAACGAACGGTTTCACCTAGAAGAACGAAATTTGGCGAGCCAAGTGGGATTGCTGTACTGACTATTACCTGAAAGTTTCATCAAGATTGGGTGAAAAAGTGTGTGCTGAGATTTCAGGCAACTCGTAGTTTTTTGGAAGCTTGGCAGGCCCTTTCCATTAAAGTGATTCTTGCCAGTCTCTGCTTAGTGCTACATGAACAGGAAACAAACCATAGAGATAGAACTTGAAACTGCTTTATTGTGTCAAGTTTCAAAAGCTAGCACAAACCGTGTTTGATTTAGAGTTCCAAATACATGTATCCCTATAGGAGAAAACAGAGTGAAACCTCAAAATGAAACCGGTTACTGCCAACGAACGGTTTCACGTAGAAGAACGAAATTTGGCGAGCCAAGTGGGATTGGTGTACTGATCATTACCTGAAAGTTTCATCAAGATTGGGTGAAAAAGTGTGTGCTGAGATTTCAGGCAACTTGTAGTTTTTTGGAAGCTTGGCAGGCCCTTTCCATGAAAGTGATTCTCGCCAGTCTCTGCTTAGGGCTACATCAACAGCAAACAAACCATAGAGACAGAACTTGAAACTGCTTTATTGTGTCAAGTTTCAAAGAGCTAGCACAAACCGTGTTTGATTTAGAGTTCCAAATACATGCATTCCTATAGGAGAAAAAAGAGTGCAACCTCAAAATGAAACCGGTTACTGCCAACGAACGGTTTCACCTAGAAGAATGAAATTTGGCGAGCCAAGTGGGATTCGTGTACTGATCATTACCTGAAAGTTTCATCAAGATTGGGTGAAAAAGTGTGTGCTGAGATTTCAGGCAACTCGTAGTTTTTTGGAAGCTTGGCAGGCCCTTTCCATGAAAGTGATTCTCGCCAGTCTCTGCTTAGGGCTACATCAACAGCAAACAAACCATACAGATAGAACATGAAACTGCTTTATGGTGTCAAGTTTCAAAGAGCTAGCACAAACCGTGTTTGATTTAGAGTTCCAAATACATGTATCCCTATAGGAGAAAACAGAGTGAAACCTCAAAATGAAACCGGTTACTGCCAACGAACGGTTTCACCTAGAAGAACGAAATTTGGCGAGCCAAGTGGGATTGGTGTACTGATCATTACCTGAAAGTTTCATCAAGATTGGGTGAAAAAGTGTGTGCTGAGACTTCAGGCAACTCGTAGTTTTTTGGAAGTTTGGCAGGCCCTTTCCATGAAAGTGATTCTCGCCAGTCTCTGCTTAGGGCTACATCAACAGCAAACAAACCATAGAGATAGAACTTGAAACTGCTTTATGGTGTCAAGTTTCAAAGAGCTAGCACAAACCGTGTTTGATTTAGAGTTCCAAATACATGTATCCCTATAAGAGAAAACAGAGTGAAACCTCAAAATGAAACCGGTTACTGCCAACGAACGGTTTCACCTAGAAGAACGAAATTTGGCGAGCCAAGTGGGATTGGTGTACTGATCATTACCTGAAAGTTTCATCAAGATTGGGTGAAAAAGTGTGTGCTGAGATTTGAGGCAACTCGTAGTTTTTTGGAAGCTTGGCAGGCCCTTTCCATGAAAGTGATTCTCGCCAGTCTCTGCTTAGGGCTACATCAACAGCAAACAAACCATAGAGATAGAACTTGAAACTGCTTTATGGTGTCAAGTTTCAAAGAGCTAGCACAAACCGTGTTTGATTTAGAGTTCCAAATACATGTATCCCTATAGGAGAAAACAGAGTGAAACCTCAAAATGAAACCGGTTACTGCCAACGAACGGTTTCACCTAGAAGAACGAAATTTGGCGAGCCAAGTGGGATTGGTGTACTGATCATTACCTGAAATTTTCATCAAGATTGGGTGAAAATGTGTGTGCTGAGATTTCAGGCAACTCGTAGTTTTTTGGAAGCTTGGCAGGCCCTTTCCATGAAAGTGATTCTCGCCAGTCTCTGCTTAGGGCTACATCAACAGCAAACAAACCATAGAGATAGAACTTGAAACTGCTTTATTGTGTCAAGTTTCAAAGAGCTAGCACAAACCGTGTTTGATTTAGAGTTCCAAATACATGTATCCCTATAGGAGAAAACAGAGTGAAACCTCAAAATGAAACTGGTTACTGCCAACGAACGGTTTCACCTAGAAGAACGAAATTTGGCGAGCCAAGTGGGATTGGTGTACTGATCATTACCTGAAAGTTTCATCAAGATTGGGTGAAAAAGTGTGTGCTGAGACTTCAGGCAACTCGTAGTTTTTTGGAAGCTTGGCAGGCCCTTTCCATGAAAGTGATTCTCGCCAGTCTCTGCTTAGGGCTACATCAACAGCAAACAATCCATAGAGATAGAACTTGAAACTGCTTTATGGTGTCAAGTTTCAAAGAGCTAGCACAAACCGTGTTTGATTTAGAGTTCCAAATACATGTATCCCTATAGGAGAAAACAGAGTGAAACCTCAAAATGAAACTTGTTACTGCCAACGAACGGTTTCACGTAGAAGAACGAAATTTGGCGAGCCAAGTGGGATTGGTGTACTGATCATTACCTGAAAGTTTCATCAAGATTGGGTGAAAAAGTGTGTGCTGAGATTTCAGGCAACTCGTAGTTTTTCGGAAGCTTGGCAGGCCCTTTCCATGAAAGTGATTCTCGCCAGTCTCTGCTTAGGGCTACATCAACAGCAAACAAACCATAGAGATAGAACTTGAAACTGCTTTATGGTGTCAAGTTTCAAAGAGCTAGCACAAATCGTGTTTGATTTAGAGTTCGAAATACATGTATCCCTATAGGACAAAACAGAGTGAAACCTCAAAATGAAACCGGTTACTGCCAACGAACGGTTTCACCTAGAAGAACGAAATTTGGCGAGCCAAGTGGGATTTGTGTACTGATCATTACCTGAAAGTTTCATCAAGATTTGGTGAAAACGTGTGTGCTGAGATTTCAGGCAACTCGTAGTTTTTTGGAAGCTTGGCAGGCCCTTTCCATGAAAGAGATTCTCGCCAGTCTCTGCTTAGGGCTACATCAACAGCAAACAAACCATAGAGATAGAACTTGAAACTGCTTTATGGTGTCAAGTTTCAAAGAGCTAGCACAAACCGTGTTTGATTTAGAGTTCCAAATACATGTATCCCTATAGGAGAAAACAGAGTGAAACCTCAAAATGAAACCGGTTACTGCCAACGAACGGTTTCACATAGAAAAACGAAATTTGGCGAGCCAAGTGGGATTGGTGTACTGATCATTACCTGAAAGTTTCATCAAGATTGGGTGAAAAAGTGTGTGCTGAGATTTCAGGCAACTCGTAGTTTTTTGGAAGCTTGGCAGGCCCTTTCCATGAAAGTGATTCTCGCCAGTCTCTGCTTAGGGCTACATCAACAGCAAACAAACCATAGAGATAGAACTTGAAACTGCTTTATGGTGTCAAGTTTCAAAGAGCTAGCACAAACCGTGTTTGATTTAGAGTTCCAAATACATGTATCCCTATAGGAGAAAACAGAGTGAAACCTCAAAATGAAACCGGTTACTGCCAACGAACGGTTTCACCTAGAAGAACGACACTTGGGGAGCCAAGTGGGATTGGTGTACTGATCATTACCTGAAAGTTTCATCAAGATTGGGTGAAAAAGTGTGTGCTGAGATTTCAGGCAACTCGTGGTTTTTTGGAAGCTTGGCAGGCCCTTTCCATGAAAGTGATTCTCGCCAGTCTCTGCTTAGGGCTACATCAACAGCAAACAAACCATAGAGATAGAACTTGAAACTGCTTTATGGTGTCAAGTTTCAAAGAGCTAGCACAAACCGTGTTTGATTTAGAGTTCCAAATACATGTGTCCCTATAGGAGAAAACAGAGTGAAACCTCAAAATGAAACCGGTTACTGCCAACGAACGGTTTCACCTAGAAGAACGAAATTTGGCGAGCCAAGTGGGATTGGTGTACTGACCATTACCTGAAAGTTTCATCAAGATTGGGTGAAAAAGTGTGTGCTGAGATTTCAGGCAACTCGTAGTTTTTTGGAAGCTTGGCAGGCCCTTTCCATGAAAGTGATTCTCGCCAGTCTCTGCTTAGGGCTACATCAACAGCAAACAAACCATAGAGACAGAACTTGAAACTGCTTTATGGTGTCAAGTTTCAAAGAGCTAGCACAAACCGTGTTTGATTTAGAGTTCCAAATACATGTATCCCTATAGGAGAAAACAGAGTGAAACCTCAAAATGAAACCTGTTACTGCCAACGAATGGTTTCACCTAGAAGAACGAAATTTGGCGAGCCAAGTGGGATTGGTGTACTGATCATTACCTGAAAGTTTCATCAAGATTGGGTGAAAAAGTGTGTGCTGAGATTTCAGGCAACTCGTAGTTTTTTGGAAGCTTGGCAGGCCCTTTCCATGAAAGTGATTCTCGCCAGTCTCTGCTTAGGGCTACATCAACAGCAAACAAAGAATAGAGATAGAACTTGAAACTGCTTTATGGTGTCAAGTTTCAAAGAGCTAGCACAAACCGTGTTTGATTTAGAGTTCCAAATACATGTATCCCTATAGGAGAAAACAGAGTGAAACCTCAAAATGAAACCGGTTACTGCCAAAGAACCGTTTCACCTAGAAGAACGAAATTTGGCGAGCCAAGTGGGATTGGTGTACTGATCATTACCTGAAAGTTTCATCAAGATTGGGTGAAAAAGTGTGTGCTGAGATTTCAGGCAACTCGTAGTTTTTTGGAAGCTTGGCAGGCCCTTTCCATGAAAGTGATTCTCGCCAGTCTCTGCTTAGGGCTACATCAACAGCAAACAAACCATAGAGATAGAACTTGAAACTGCTTTATGGTGTCAAGTTTCAAAGAGCTAGCACAAACCGTGTTTGATTTAGAGTTCCAAATACATGTATCCCTATAGGAGAAAACAGAGTGAAACCTCAAAATGAAACCTGTTACTGCCAACGAACGGTTTCACCTAGAAGAACGAAATTTGGCGAGCCAAGTAGGATTGTTGTACTGATCATAACCTGAGAGTTTCATCAAGATTGGGTGAAAAAGTGTGTGCTGAGATTTCAGGCAACTCGTAGTTTTTTGGAAGCTTGGCAGGCCCTTTCCATGAAAGTGATTCTTGCCAGTCTCTGCTTAGGGCTACATCAACAGCAAACAATCCATAGAGACAGAACTTGAAACTGCTTTATGGTGTCCAGTTTCAAAGAGCTAGCACAAACCGTGTTTGATTTAGAGTTCCAAATACATGTATCCCTATAGGAGAAAACAGAGTGAAACCTCAAAATGAAACCGGTTACTGCCAACGAACTGTTTCACCTAGAAGAACGAAATTTGGCGAGCCAAGTGGGATTGGAGTACTGATCAATACCTGAAAGTTTCATCAAGATTGGGTGAAAAAGTGTGTGCTGAGATTTCAGGCAACTCGTAGTTTTTTGGAAGCTTGGCAGGCCCTTTCCATGAAAGTGATTCTCGCCAGTCTCTGCTTAGGGCTATATCAACAGCAAACAAAGAATAGAGATAGAACTTGAAACTGCTTTATGGTGTCAAGTTTCAAAGAGCTAGCACAAACCGTGTTTGATTTAGAGTTCCAAATACATGTATCCCTATAGGAGAAAACAGAGTGAAACCTCAAAATGAAACCGGTTACTGCCAACGAACCGTTTCACCTAGAAGAACGAAATTTGGCGAGCCAAGTGGGATTGGTGTACTGATCATTACCTGAAAGTTTCATCAAGATTGGGTGAAAAAGTGTGTGCTGAGATTTCAGGCAACTCGTAGTTTTTTGGAAGCTTGGCAGGCCCTTTCCATGAAAGTGATTCTCGCCAGTCTCTGCTTAGGGCTACATCAACAGCAAACAAACCATAGAGATAGAACTTGAAACTGCTTTATGGTGTCAAGTTTCAAAGAGCTAGCACAAACCGTGTTTGATTTAGAGTTCCAAATACATGTATCCCTATAGGAGAAAACAGAGTGAAACCTCAAAATGAAACCTGTTACTGCCAACGAACGGTTTCACCTAGAAGAACGAAATTTGGCGAGCCAAGTGGGATTGTTGTACTGATCATAACCTGAGAGTTTCATCAAGATTGGGTGAAAAAGTGTGTGCTGAGATTTCAGGCAACTCGTAGTTTTTTGGAAGCTTGGCAGGCCCTTTCCATGAAAGTGATTCTTGCCAGTCTCTGCTTAGGGCTACATCAACAGCAAACAATCCATAGAGACAGAACTTGAAACTGCTTTATGGTGTCCAGTTTCAAAGAGCTAGCACAAACCGTGTTTGATTTAGAGTTCCAAATACATGTATCCCTATAGGAGAAAACAGAGTGAAACCTCAAAATGAAACCGGTTACTGCCAACGAACTGTTTCACCTAGAAGAACGAAATTTGGCGAGCCAAGTGGGATTGGTGTACTGATCATTACCTGAAAGTTTCATCAAGATTGGGTGAAAAAGTGTGTGCTGAGATTTCAGGCAACTCGTAGTTTTTTGGAAGCTTGGCAGGCCCTTTACATGAAAGTGATTCTCGCCAGTCTCTGCTTAGGGCTACATCAACAGCAAACAAACCATAGAGATAGAACTTGAAACTGCTTTATGGTGTCAAGTTTCAAAGAGCTAGCACAAACCGTGTTTGATTTAGAGTTCCAAATACATGTATCCCTATAGGAGAAAACAGAGTGAAACTTCAAAATGAAACCGGTTACTGCCAACGAACGGTTTCACCTAGAAGAACGAAATTTGGCGAGCCAAGTGGGATTGGTGTACTGATCATTACCTGAAAGTTTCATCAAGATTGGGTGAAAAAGTGTGTGCTGACATTTCAGGCAACTCGTAGTTTTTTGGAAGCTTGGCAGGCCCTTTCCATGAAAGTGATTCTCGCCAGTCTCTGCTTAGGGCTACATCAACAGCAAACAAACCATAGAGATAGAACTTGAAACTGCTTTATGGTGTCAAGTTTCAAAGAGGTAGCACAAACCGTGTTTGATTTAGAGTTCCAAATACATGTATCCCTATAGGAGAAAACAGAGTGAAACCTCAAAATGAAACCGGTTACTGCCAACGAACGGTTTCACCTAGAAGAACGAAATTTGGCGAGCCAAGTGGGATTGGTGTACTGATCATTACCTGAAAGTTTCATCAAGATTGGGTGAAAAAGTGTGTGCTGAGATTTCAGGCAACTCATAGTTTTTTGGAAGCTTGGCAGGCCCTTTCCATGAAAGTGATTCTCGCCAGTCTCTGCTTAGGACTACATCAACAGCAAACAAACCATAGAGATAGAACTTGAAACTGCTTTATGGTGTCAAGTTTCAAAGAGCTAGCACAAACCGTGTTTGATTTAGAGTTCCAAATACATGTATCCCTATAGGAGAAAACAGAGTGAAACCTCAAAATGAAACCGGTTACTACAAACGAATGGTTTCACCTAGAAAAACGAAATTTGGCGAGCCAAGTGGGATTGGTGTACTGATCATTACCTGAAAGTTTCATCAAGATTGGGTGAAAAATTGTGTTCTGAGATTTCAGGCAACTCGTAGTTTTTTGGAAGCTTGGCAGGCCCTTTCCATCAAAGTGATTCTCGAAAGTCTCTGCTTAGTTCTACATCAACAGCAAACAAACCATAGAGATAGAACTTGAAACTGCTTTATGGTGTCAAGTTTCAAAGAGCTAGCACAAACCGTGTTTGATTTAGAGTTCCAAATACATGTATCCCTATAGGAGAAAACAGAGTGAAACCTCAAAATGAAACCTGTTACTGCCAACGAACGGTTTCACCTAGAAGAACGAAATTTGGCGAGCCAAGTGGGATTGTTGTACTGATCATAACCTGAGAGTTTCATCAAGATTGGGTGAAAAAGTGTGTGCTGAGATTTCAGGCAACTCGTAGTTTTTTGGAAGCTTGGCAGGCCCTTTCCATGAAAGTGATTCTTGCCAGTCTCTGCTTAGGGCTACATCAACAGCAAACAATCCATAGAGACAGAACTTGAAACTGCTTTATGGTGTCCAGTTTCAAAGAGCTAGCACAAACCGTGTTTGATTTAGAGTTCCAAATACATGTATCCCTATAGGAGAAAACAGAGTGAAACCTCAAAATGAAACCGGTTACTGCCAACGAACGGTTTCACCTAGAAGAACGAAATTTGGCGAGCCAAGTGGGATTGGTGTACTGATCATTACCTGAAAGTTTCATCAAGATTGGGTGAAAAAGTGTGTGCTGAGATTTCAGGCAACTCGTAGTTTTTTGGAAGCTTGGCAGGCCCTTTACATGAAAGTGATTCTCGCCAGTCTCTGCTTAGGGCTACATCAACAGCAAACAAACCATAGAGATAGAACTTGAAACTGCTTTATGGTGTCAAGTTTCAAAGAGCTAGCACAAACCGTGTTTGATTTAGAGTTCCAAATACATGTATCCCTATAGGAGAAAACAGAGTGAAACTTCAAAATGAAACCGGTTACTGCCAACGAACGGTTTCACCTAGAAGAACGAAATTTGGCGAGCCAAGTGGGATTGGTGTACTGATCATTACCTGAAAGTTTCATCAAGATTGGGTGAAAAAGTGTGTGCTGAGATTTCAGGCAACTCGTAGTTTTTTGGAAGCTTGGCAGGCCCTTTCCATGAAAGTGATTCTCGCCAGTCTCTGCTTAGGGCTACATCAACAGCAAACAAACCATAGAGATAGAACTTGAAACTGCTTTATGGTGTCAAGTTTCAAAGAGGTAGCACAAACCGTGTTTGATTTAGAGTTCCAAATACATGTATCCCTATAGGAGAAAACAGAGTGAAACCTCAAAATGAAACCGGTTACTGCCAACGAACGGTTTCACCTAGAAGAACGAAATTTGGCGAGCCAAGTGGGATTGGTGTACTGATCATTACCTGAAAGTTTCATCAAGATTGGGTGAAAAAGTGTGTGCTGAGATTTCAGGCAACTCATAGTTTTTTGGAAGCTTGGCAGGCCCTTTCCATGAAAGTGATTCTCGCCAGTCTCTGCTTAGGACTACATCAACAGCAAACAAACCATAGAGATAGAACTTGAAACTGCTTTATGGTGTCAAGTTTCAAAGAGCTAGCACAAACCGTGTTTGATTTAGAGTTCCAAATACATGTATCCCTATAGGAGAAAACAGAGTGAAACCTCAAAATGAAACCGGTTACTACAAACGAATGGTTTCACCTAGAAAAACGAAATTTGGCGAGCCAAGTGGGATTGGTGTACTGATCATTACCTGAAAGTTTCATCAAGATTGGGTGAAAAATTGTGTTCTGAGATTTCAGGCAACTCGTAGTTTTTTGGAAGCTTGGCAGGCCCTTTCCATGAAAGTGATTCTCGCCAGTCTCTGCTTAGGGCTACATCAACAGCAAACAAACCATAGAGATAGAACTTGAAACTGCTTTATGGTGTCAAGTTTCAAAGAGCTAGCACAAACCGTGTTTGATTTAGAGTTCCAAATACATGTATCCCTATAGGAGAAAACAGAGTGAAACCTCAAAATGAAACCTGTTACTGCCAACGAACGGTTTCACCTAGAAGAACGAAATTTGGCGAGCCAAGTGGGATTGTTGTACTGATCATAACCTGAGAGTTTCATCAAGATTGGGTGAAAAAGTGTGTGCTGAGATTTCAGGCAACTCGTAGTTTTTTGGAAGCTTGGCAGGCCCTTTCCATGAAAGTGATTCTTGCCAGTCTCTGCTTAGGGCTACATCAACAGCAAACAATCCATAGAGACAGAACTTGAAACTGCTTTATGGTGTCCAGTTTCAAAGAGCTAGCACAAACCGTGTTTGATTTAGAGTTCCAAATACATGTATCCCTATAGGAGAAAACAGAGTGAAACCTCAAAATGAAACCGGTTACTGCCAACGAACTGTTTCACCTAGAAGAACGAAATTTGGCGAGCCAAGTGGGATTGGTGTACTGATCATTACCTGAAAGTTTCATCAAGATTGGGTGAAAAAGTGTGTGCTGAGATTTCAGGCAACTCGTAGTTTTTTGGAAGCTTGGCAGGCCCTTTACATGAAAGTGATTCTCGCCAGTCTCTGCTTAGGGCTACATCAACAGCAAACAAACCATAGAGATAGAACTTGAAACTGCTTTATGGTGTCAAGTTTCAAAGAGCTAGCACAAACCGTGTTTGATTTAGAGTTCCAAATACATGTATCCCTATAGGAGAAAACAGAGTGAAACTTCAAAATGAAACCGGTTACTGCCAACGAACGGTTTCACCTAGAAGAACGAAATTTGGCGAGCCAAGTGGGATTGGTGTACTGATCATTACCTGAAAGTTTCATCAAGATTGGGTGAAAAAGTGTGTGCTGAGATTTCAGGCAACTCGTAGTTTTTTGGAAGCTTGGCAGGCCCTTTCCATGAAAGTGATTCTCGCCAGTCTCTGCTTAGGGCTACATCAACAGCAAACAAACCATAGAGATAGAACTTGAAACTGCTTTATGGTGTCAAGTTTCAAAGAGGTAGCACAAACCGTGTTTGATTTAGAGTTCCAAATACATGTATCCCTATAGGAGAAAACAGAGTGAAACCTCAAAATGAAACCGGTTACTGCCAACGAACGGTTTCACCTAGAAGAACGAAATTTGGCGAGCCAAGTGGGATTGGTGTACTGATCATTACCTGAAAGTTTCATCAAGATTGGGTGAAAAAGTGTGTGCTGAGATTTCAGGCAACTCATAGTTTTTTGGAAGCTTGGCAGGCCCTTTCCATGAAAGTGATTCTCGCCAGTCTCTGCTTAGGACTACATCAACAGCAAACAAACCATAGAGATAGAACTTGAAACTGCTTTATGGTGTCAAGTTTCAAAGAGCTAGCACAAACCGTGTTTGATTTAGAGTTCCAAATACATGTATCCCTATAGGAGAAATCAGAGTGAAACCTCAAAATAAAACCGGTTACTACAAACGAATGGTTTCACCTAGAAAAACGAAATTTGGCGAGCCAAGTGGGATTGGTGTACTGATCATTACCTGAAAGTTTCATCAAGATTGGGTGAAAAATTTGTGTTCTGAGATTTCAGGCAACTCGTAGTTTTTTGGAAGCTTGGCAGGCCCTTTCCATCAAAGTGATTCTCGAAAGTCTCTGCTTAGTTCTACATCAACAGCAAACAAACCATAGAGATAGAACTTGAAACTGCTTTATGGTGTCAAGTTTCAAAGAGCTAGCACAAAACGTGTTTGATTTAGAGTTCCAAATACATGTATCCCTATAGGAGAAAACAGAGTGAAACTTCAAAATGAAACCGGTTACTGCCAACGAACGGTTTCACCTAGAAGAACGAAATTTGGCGAGCCAAGTGGGATTGGTGTACTGATCATTACCTGAAGTTTCATCAAGATTGGGTGAAAAAGTGTGTGCTGAGATTTCAGGCAACTCGTAGTTTTTTGGAAGCTTGGCAGGCCCTTTCCATGAAAGTGATTCTCGCCAGTCTCTGCTTAGGGCTACATCAACAGCAAACAAACCATAGAGATAGAACTTGAAACTGCTTTATGGTGTCAAGTTTCAAAGAGGTAGCACAAACCGTGTTTGATTTAGAGTTCCAAATACATGTATCCCTATAGGAGAAAACAGAGTGAAACCTCAAAATGAAACCGGTTACTGCCAACGAACGGTTTCACCTAGAAGAACGAAATTTGGCGAGCCAAGTGGGATTGGTGTACTGATCATTACCTGAAAGTTTCATCAAGATTGGGTGAAAAAGTGTGTGCTGAGATTTCAGGCAACTCATAGTTTTTTGGAAGCTTGGCAGGCCCTTTCCATGAAAGTGATTCTCGCCAGTCTCTGCTTAGGACTACATCAACAGCAAACAAACCATAGAGATAGAACTTGAAACTGCTTTATGGTGTCAAGTTTCAAAGAGCTAGCACAAACCGTGTTTGATTTAGAGTTCCAAATACATGTATCCCTATAGGAGAAAACAGAGTGAAACCTCAAAATGAAACCGGTTACTACAAACGAATGGTTTCACCTAGAAAAACGAAATTTGGCGAGCCAAGTGGGATTGGTGTACTGATCATTACCTGAAAGTTTCATCAAGATTGGGTGAAAAATTGTGTTCTGAGATTTCAGGCAACTCGTAGTTTTTTGGAAGCTTGGCAGGCCCTTTCCATCAAAGTGATTCTCGAAAGTCTCTGCTTAGTTCTACATCAACAGCAAACAAACCATAGAGATAGAACTTGAAACTGCTTTATGGTGTCAAGTTTCAAAGAGCTAGCACAAACCGTGTTTGATTTAGAGTTCCAAATACATGTATCCCTATAGGAGAAAACAGAGTGAAACCTCAAAATGAAACCGGTTACTGCCAACGAACGGTTTCACCTAGAAGAATGAAATTTGGCGAGCCAAGTGGGATTGGTGTACTGATCATTATCTGAAAGTTTCATCAAGATTGGGTGAAAAAGTGTGTGCTGAGATTTCAGGCAACTCATAGTATTTGGAAGCTTGGCAGGCCCTTTCCATGAAAGTGACTCTCACCAGTCTCTGCTTAGGGCTACATCAACAGCAAACAAACCATAGAGATAGAACTTGAAACTGCTTTATGGTGACAAGTTTCAAAGAGCTAGCACAAACCGTGTTTGATTTAGAGTTCCAAATACATGTATCCCTATAGGAGAAAACAGAGTGCAACCTCAAAAATGAAACCGGTTACTGCCAACGAACGGTTTCACCTAGAAGAACGAAATTTGGCGAGCCAAGTGGGATTGGTGTACTGATCATTACCTGAAAGTTTCATCAAGATTGGGTGAAAAAGTGTGTGCTGAGATTTCAGGCAACTCGTAGTTTTTTGGAAGCTTGGCAGGCCCTTTCCATGAAAGTGATTCTCGCCAGTCTCTGCTTAGGGCTACATCAACAGCAAACAAACCATAGAGATAGAACTTGAAACTGCTTTATGGTGTCAAGTTTCAAAGACCTAGCACAAACCGTGTTTGATTTAGAGTTCCAAATACATGTATCCCTATAGGAGAAAACAGAGTGAAACCTCAAAATGAAACCGGTTACTGCCAACGAACGGTTTCACCTAGAAGAACGAAATTTGGCGAGCCAAGTGGGATTGTGTACTGATCATTACCTGAAAGTTTCATCAATATTGGGTGAAAAAGTGTGTGCTGAGATTTCAGGCAACTCGTAGTTTTTTGGAAGCTTGGCAGGCCCTTTCCATGAAAGTGATTCTTGCCAGTCTCTGCTTAGGGCTACATCAACAGCAAACAAACCATAGAGATAGAACTTGAAACTGCTTTATGGTGTCAAGTTTCAAAGACCTAGCACAAACCCTGTTTGATTTAGAGTTCCAAATACATGTATCCCTATAGGAGAAAACAGAGTGAAACCTCAAAATGAAACCGGTTACTGCCAACGAACGGTTTCACCTAGAAGAACAAAATTTGGCGAGCCAAGTGGGATTGGTGTACTGATCATTACCTGAAAGTTTCAACAAGATTGGGTGAAAAAGTGTGTGCTGAGATTTCAGGCAACTCGTAGTTTTTTGGAAGCTTGGCAGGCCCTTTCCATGAAAGTGATTCCTCGCCAGTCTCTGCTTAGGGCTACATCAACAGCAAACAAACCATAGAGATAGAACTTGAAACTGCTTTATGGTGTCAAGTTTCAAAGAGCTAGCACAAACCGTGTTTGATTTAGAGTTCCAAATACATGTATCCCTATAGGAGAAAACAGAGTGAAACCTCAAAATGAAACCGGTTACTGCCAACGAACGGTTTCACCTAGAAGAACAGAAATTTGGCGAGCCAAGTGGGATTGGTGTACTGATCATTACCTGAAAGTTTCAACAAGATTGGGTGAAAAAGTGTGTGCTGAGATTTCAGGCAACTCATAGTTTTTTGGAAGCTTGGCAGGCCCTTTCCATGAAAGTGATTCTCGCCAGTCTCTGCTTAGGACTACATCAACAGCAAACAAACCATAGAGATAGAACTTGAAACTGCTTTATGGTGTCAAGTTTCAAAGAGCTAGCACAAACCGTGTTTGATTTAGAGTTCCAAATACATGTATCCCTATAGGAGAAAACAGAGTGAAACCTCAAAATGAAACCGGTTACTACAAACGAATGGTTTCACCTAGAAAAACGAAATTTGGCGAGCCAAGTGGGATTGGTGTACTGATCATTACCTGAAAGTTTCATCAAGATTGGGTGAAAAATTGTGTTCTGAGATTTCAGGCAACTCGTAGTTTTTTGGAAGCTTGGCAGGCCCTTTACATGAAAGTGATTCTCGCCAGTCTCTGCTTAGGGCTACATCAACAGCAAACAAACCATAGAGATAGAACTTGAAACTGCTTTATGGTGTCAAGTTTCAAAGAGCTAGCACAAACCGTGTTTGATTTAGAGTTCCAAATACATGTATCCCTATAGGAGAAAACAGAGTGAAACCTCTAAATGAAACCGGTTACTGCCAACGAACGGTTTCACCTAGAAGAACGAAATTTGGCGAGCCAAGTGGGATTGGTGTACTGATCATTACCTGAAAGTTTCATCAAGATTGGGTGAAAAAGTGTGTGCTGAGATTTCAGGCAACTCATAGTTTTTTGGAAGCTTGGCAGGCCCTTTCCATGAAAGTGATTCTCGCCAGTCTCTGCTTAGGACTACATCAACAGCAAACAAACCATAGAGATAGAACTTGAAACTGCTTTATGGTGTCAAGTTTCAAAGAGCTAGCACAAACCGTGTTTGATTTAGAGTTCCAAATACATGTATCCCTATAGGAGAAAACAGAGTGAAACCTCAAAATGAAACCGGTTACTACAAACGAATGGTTTCACCTAGAAAAACGAAATTTGGCGAGCCAAGTGGGATTGGTGTACTGATCATTACCTGAAAGTTTCATCAAGATTGGGTGAAAAATTGTGTTCTGAGATTTCAGGCAACTCGTAGTTTTTTGGAAGCTTGGCAGGCCCTTTCCATCAAAGTGATTCTCGAAAGTCTCTGCTTAGTTCTACATCAACAGCAAACAAACCATAGAGATAGAACTTGAAACTGCTTTATGGTGTCAAGTTTCAAAGAGCTAGCACAAACCGTGTTTGATTTAGAGTTCCAAATACATGTATCCCTATAGGAGAAAACAGAGTGAAACCTCAAAATGAAACCGGTTACTGCCAACGAACGGTTTCACCTAAAAGAACGAATTTGGCGAGCCAAGTGGATTGGTGTACTGATCATTACCTGAAAGTTTCATCAAGATTGGGTGAAAAAGTGTGTGCTGAGATTTCAGGCAACTCGTAGTTTTTTGGAAGCTTGGCAGGCCCTTTACATGAAAGTGATTCTCGCCAGTCTCTGCTTAGGGCTACATCAACAGCAAACAAACCATAGAGATAGAACTTGAAACTGCTTTATGGTGTCAAGTTTCAAAGAGCTAGCACAAACCGTGTTTGATTTAGAGTTCCAAAATACATGTATCCCTATAGGAGAAAACAGAGTGAAACCTCTAAATGAAACCGGTTACTGCCAACGAACGGTTTCACCTAGAAGAACGAAATTTGGCGAGCCAAGTGGGATTGGTGTACTGATCATTACCTGAAAGTTTCATCAAGATTGGTGAAAAAGTGTGTGCTGAGATTTCAGGCAACTCGTAGTTTTTTGGAAGCTTGGCAGGCCCTTTCCATGAAAGTGATTCTCGCCAGTCTCTGCTTAGGGCTACATCAACAGCAAACAAACCATAGAGATAGAACTTGAAAACTGCTTTATGGTGTCAAGTTTCAAAGAGCTAGCACAAACCGTGTTTGATTTAGAGTTCCAAATACATGTATCCCTATAGGAGAAAACAGAGTGAAACCTCAAAATGAAACCGGTTACTGCCAACGAACGGTTTCACCTAGAAGAACGAAATTTGGCGAGCCAAGTGGGATTGGTGTACTGATCATTACCTGAAAGTTTCATCAATATTGGGTGAAAAAGTGTGTGCTGAGATTTCAGGCAAACTCGTAGTTTTTTGGAAGCTTGGCAGGCCCTTTCCATGAAAGTGATTCTTGCCAGTCTCTGCTTAGGGCTACATCAACAGCAAACAAACCATAGAGATAGAACTTGAAACTGCTTTATGGTGTCAAGTTTCAAAGACCTAGCACAAACCCTGTTTGATTTAGAGTTCCAAATACATGTATCCCTATAGGAGAAAACAGAGTGAAACCTCAAAATGAAACCGGTTACTGCGAACGAACGGTTTCACCTAGAAGAACAAAATTTGGCGAGCCAAGTGGGATTGGTGTACTGATCATTACCTGAAAGTTTCAACAAGATTGGGTGAAAAAGTGTGTGCTGAGATTTCAGGCAACTCGTAGTTTTTTGGAAGCTTGGCAGGCCCTTTCCATGAAAGTGATTCTCGCCAGTCTCTGCTTAGGGCTACATCAACAGCAAACAAACCATAGAGATAGAACTTGAAACTGCTTTATGGTGTCAAGTTTCAAAGAGCTAGCACAAACCGTGTTTGATTTAGAGTTCCAAATACATGTATCCCTATAGGAGAAAACAGAGTGAAACCTCAAAATGAAACCGGTTACTGCCAACGAACGGTTTCACCTAGAAGAACAAAATTTGGCGAGCCAAGTGGGATTGGTGTACTGATCATTACCTGAAAGTTTCAACAAGATTGGGTGAAAAAGTGTGTGCTGAGATTTCAGGCAACTCGGAGTTTTTTGGAAGCTTGGCAGGCCCTTTCCATGAAAGTGATTCTCGCCAGTCTCTGCTTAGGGCTACATCAACAGCAAACAAACCATAGAGATAGATCTTGAAACTGCTTTATTGTGTCAAGTTTCAAAGAGCTAGCACAAACCGTGTTTGATTTAGAGTTCCAAATACATGTATCCCTATAGGACAAAACAGAGTGAAACCTCAAAATGAAACCGGTTACTGTCAATGAACGGTTTCACCTAGAAGAACGAAATTTGGCGAGCCAAGTGGATTGGTGTCATTACCTGAGAGTTTCATCAAGATTGGGTAAAAAAGTGTGTGCTGAGATTTCAGGCAACTCGTAGTTTTTTGGAAGCTTGGCAGGCGCTTTCCATGAAAGTGATTCTCGCCAGTCTCTGCTTAGGGCTACATCAACAGCAAACAAACCATAGAGATAGAACTTGAAACTGCTTTATGGTGTCAAGTTTCAAAGAGCTAGCACAAACCGTGTTTGATTTAGAGTTCCAAATACATGTATCCCTATAGGAGAAAACAGAGTGAAACCTCAAAATGAAACCGGTTACTGCCAACGAACGGTTTCACCTAAAAGAACGAAATTTGGCGAGCCAAGTGGGATTGGTGTACTGATCATTACCTGAAAGTTTCATCAAGATTGGGTGAAAAAGTGTGTGCTGAGATTTCAGGCAACTCGTAGTTTTTTGGAAGCTTGGCAGGCCCTTTACATGAAAGTGATTCTCGCCAGTCTCTGCTTAGGGCTACATCAACAGCAAACAAACCATAGAGATAGAACTTGAAACTGCTTTATGGTGTCAAGTTTCAAAGAGCTAGCACAAACCGTGTTTGATTTAGAGTTCCAAATACATGTATCCCTATAGGAGAAAACAGAGTGAAACCTCTAAATGAAACCGGTTACTGCCAACGAACGGTTTCACCTAGAAGAACGAAATTTGGCGAGCCAAGTGGGATTGGTGTACTGATCATTACCTGAAAGTTTCATCAAGATTGGGTGAAAAAGTGTGTGCTGAGATTTCAGGCAACTCGTAGTTTTTGGAAGCTTGGCAGGCCCTTTCCATGAAAGTGATTCTCGCCAGTCTCTGCTTAGGGCTACATCAACAGCAAACAAACCATAGAGATAGAACTTGAAACTGCTTTATGGTGTCAAGTTTCAAAGAGCTAGCACAAACCGTGTTTGATTTAGAGTTCCAAATACATGTATCCCTATAGGAGAAAACAGAGTGAAACCTCAAAATGAAACCGGTTACTGCCAACGAACGGTTTCACCTAGAAGAACGAAATTTGGCGAGCCAAGTGGGATTGGTGTACTGATCATTACCTGAAAGTTTCATCAATATTGGGTGAAAAAGTGTGTGCTGAGATTTCAGGCAACTCGTAGTTTTTTGGAAGCTTGGCAGGCCCCTTTCCATGAAAGTGATTCTCGCCAGTCTCTGCTTAGGGCTACATCAACAGCAAACAAACCATAGAGATAGAACTTGAAACTGCTTTATGGTGTCAAGTTTCAAAGACCTAGCACAAACCCTGTTTGATTTAGAGTTCCAAATACATGTATCCCTATAGGAGAAAACAGAGTGAAACCTCAAAATGAAAACCGGTTACTGCCAACGAACGGTTTCACCTAGAAGAACAAAATTTGGCGAGCCAAGTGGGATTGGTGTACTGATCATTACCTGAAAGTTTCAACAAGATTGGGTTGAAAAAGTGTGTGCTGAGATTTCAGGCAACTCGTAGTTTTTTGGAAGCTTGGCAGGCCCTTTCCATGAAAGTGATTCTCGCCAGTCTCTGCTTAGGGCTACATCAACAGCAAACAAACCATAGAGATAGAACTTGAAACTGCTTTATGGTGTCAAGTTTCAAAGAGCTAGCACAAACCGTGTTTGATTTAGAGTTCCAAATACATGTATCCCTATAGGAGAAAACAGAGTGAAACCTCAAAATGAAACCGGTTACTGCCAACGAACGGTTTCACCTAGAAGAACAAAATTTGGCGAGCCAAGTGGGATTGGTGTACTGATCATTACCTGAAAGTTTCAACAAGATTGGGTTAAAAAATGTGTGCTGAGATTTCAGGCAACTCGGAGTTTTTTGGAAGCTTGGCAGGCCCTTTCCATGAAAGTGATTCTCGCCAGTCTCTGCTTAGGGCTACATCAACAGCAAACAAACCATAGAGATAGATCTTGAAACTGCTTTATTGTGTCAAGTTTCAAAGAGCTAGCACAAACCGTGTTGATTTAGAGTTCCAAATACATGTATCCCTATAGGACAAAACAGAGTGAAACCTCAAAATGAAACCGGTTACTGTCAATGAACGGTTTTCACCTAGAAGAACGAAATTTGGCGAGCCAAGTGTGATTGGTGTCATTACCTGAGAGTTTCATCAAGATTGGGTAAAAAAGTGTGTGCTGAAATTTCAGGCAACTCGTAGTTTTTTGGAAGCTTGGCAGGCGCTTTCCATGAAAGTGATTCTCGCCAGTCTCTGCTTAGGGCTACATCAACAGCAAACAAACCATAGAGATAGAACTTGAAACTGCTTTATGGTGTCAAGTTTCAAAGAGCTAGCACAAACCGTGTTTGATTTAGAGTTCCAAATACATGTATCCCTATAGGAGAAAACAGAGTGAAACCTCAAAATGAAACCGGTTACTGCCAACGAACGGTTTCACCTAAAAGAACGAAATTTGGCGAGCCAAGTGGGATTGGTGTACTGATCATTACCTGAAAGTTTCATCAAGATTGGGTGAAAAAGTGTGTGCTGAGATTTCAGGCAACTCGTAGTTTTTTGGAAGCTTGGCAGGCCCTTTCCATGAAAGTGATTCTCGCCAGTCTCTGCTTAGGGCTACATCAACAGCAAACAAACCATAGAGATAGAACTTGAAACTGCTTATGGTGTCAAGTTCAAAGAGCTAGCACAAACCGTGTTTGATTTAGAGTTCCAAATACATGTATCCCTATAGGAGAAAACAGAGTGAAACCTCAAAATGAAACCGGTTACTGCCAACGAACGGTTTCACCTAGAAGAACGAAAATTTTGGCGAGCCAAGTGGGATTGGTGTACTGATCATTACCTGAAAGTTTCCTCAAGATTGGGTGAAAAAGTGTGTTCTGAGATTTCAGGCAACTCGTAGTTTTTTGGAAGGTTGTCAGGCCTTTCCATGAAAGTGATTCTCGCCAGTCTCTGCTTAGGGCTACATCAACAGCAAACAAACCATAGAGATAGAACTTGAAACTGCTTTATGTTGTCAAGTTTCAAAGAGCTAGCACAAACCGTGTTTGATTTAGAGTTCCAAATACATGTATCCCTATAAGAGAAAACAGAGTGAAACCTCAAAATGAAACCGGTTACTGCCAACGAACTGTTTCACCTAGAAGAACGAAATTTGGCGAGCCAAGTGGGATTGGTGTACTGATCATTACCTGAAAGTTTCATCAAGATTGGGTGAAAAAGTGTGTGCTGAGATTTCAGGCAACTCGTAGTTTTTTGGAAGCTTGGCAGGCCCTTTCCATGAAAGTGATTCTCGCCAGTCTCTGCTTAGGGCTACATCAACAGCAAACAAACCATAGAGATAGAACTTGAAACTGCTTTATGGTGTCAAGTTTCAAAGAGCTAGCACAAACCGTGTTTGATTTAGAGTTCCAAATACATGTATCCCTATAGGAGAAAACAGAGTGAAACCTCAAAATGAAACCGGTTACTGCCAACGAACGGTTTCACCTAGAAGAACGAAATTTGGCGAGCCAAGTGGGATTGGTGTACTGACCATTACCTGAAAGTTTCATCAAGATTGGGTGAAAAAGTGTGTGCTGAGATTTCAGGCAACTCGTAGTTTTTTGGAAGCTTGGCAGGCCCTTTCCATGAAAGTGATTCTCGCCAGTCTCTGCTTAGGGCTACATCAACAGCAAAAGAAACCATAGAGATAGAACTTGAAACTGCTTTATGGTGTCAAGTTTCAAAGAGCTAGCACAAACCGTGTTTGATTTAGAGTTCCAAATACATGTATCACTATAGGAGAAAACAGAGTGAAACCTCAAAATGAAACCGGTTACTGCCAACGAACGGTTTCACCTAGAAGAACGAAATTTGGCGAGCCAAGTGGGATTGGTGTACTGACCATTACCTGAAAGTTTCATCAAGATTGGGTGAAAAAGTGTGTGCTGAGATTTCAGGCAACTCGTAGTTTTTTGGAAGCTTGGCAGTTCCTTTCCATGAAAGTGATTCTCGCCAGTCTCTGCTTAGGGCTACATCAACAGCAAACAAACCATAGAGACAGAACTTGAAACTGCTTTATTGTGTCAAGTTTCAAAGAGCTAGCACAAACCGTGTTTGATTTAGAGTTCCAAATATATGCATCCCTATAGGAGAAAAAAGAGTGCAACCTCAAAATGAAACCGGTTACTGCCAACGAACGGTTTCACCTAGAAGAACGAAATTTGGCGAGCCAAGTGGGATTGGTGTACTGACCATTACCTGAAAGTTTCATCAAGATTGGGTGAAAAAGTGTGTGCTGAGATTTCAGGCAACTCGTAGTTTTTTGGAAGCTTGGCAGGCCCTTTCCATTAAAGTGATTCTTGCCAGTCTCTGCTTAGTGCTACATGAACAGGAAACAAACCATAGAGATAGAACTTGAAACTGCTTTATTGTGTCAAGTTTCAAAGCTAGCACAAACCGTGTTTGATTTAGAGTTCCAAATACATGTATCACTATAGGAGAAAACAGAGTGAAACCTCAAAATGAAACCGGTTATTGCCAACGAACGGTTTCACCTAGAAGAACGAAATTTGGCGAGCCAAGTGGGATTGGTGTACTGATCATTACCTGAAAGTTTCATCAAGATTGGGTGAAAAAGTGTGTGCTGAGACTTCAGGCAACTCGTAGTTTTTTGGAAGTTTGGCAGGCCTTTCCATGAAAGTGATTCTCGCCAGTCTCTGCTTAGGGCTACATCAACAGCAAACAAACCATAGAGATAGAACTTGAAACTGCTTTATGGTGTCAAGTTTCAAAGAGCTAGCACAAACCATGTTTGATTTAGAGTTCCAAATACATGTATCCCTATAAGAGAAAACAGAGTGAAACCTCAAAATGAAACCGGTTACTGCCAACGAACGGTTTCACCTAGAAGAACGAAATTTGGCGAGCCAAGTGGGATTGGTGTACTGATCATTACCTGAAAGTTTCATCAAGATTGGGTGAAAAAGTGTGTGCTGAGATTTCAGGCAACTCGTAGTTTTTTGGAAGCTTGGCAGGCCCTTTCCATGAAAGTGATTCTCGCCAGTCTCTGCTTAGGGCTACATCAACAGCAAACAAACCATAGAGATAGAACTTGAAACTGCTTTATGGTGTCAAGTTTCAAAGAGCTAGCACAAACCGTGTTTGATTTAGAGTTCCAAATACATGTATCCCTATAGGAGAAAACAGAGTGAAACCTCAAAATGAAACCGGTTACTGCCAACGAACGGTTTCACCTAGAAGAACGAAATTTGGCGAGCCAAGTGGGATTGGTGTACTGATCATTACCTGAAAGTTTCATCAAGATTGGGTGAAAAAGTGTGTGCTGAGATTTCAGGCAACTCGTAGTTTTTTGGAAGCTTGGCAGGCCCTTTCCATGAAAGTGATTCTCGCCAGTCTCTGCTTAGGGCTACATCAACAGCAAACAAACCATACAGATAGAACATGAAACTGCTTTATGGTGTCAAGTTTCAAAGAGCTAGCACAAACCGTGTTTGATTTAGAGTTCCAAATACATGTATCCCTATAGGAGAAAACAGAGTGAAACCTCAAAATGAAACCGGTTACTGCCAACGAACGGTTTCACCTAGAAGAACGAAATTTGGCGAGCCAAGTGGGATTGGTGTACTGATCATTACCTGAAAGTTTCATCAAGATTTGGTGAAAAAGTGTGTGCTGAGACTTCAGGCAACTCGTAGTTTTTTGGAAGTTTGGCAGGCCCTTTCCATGAAAGTGATTCTCGCCAGTCTCTGCTTAGGGCTACATCAACAGCAAACAAACCATAGAGATAGAACTTGAAACTGCTTTATGGTGTCAAGTTTCAAAGAGCTAGCACAAACCGTGTTTGATTTAGAGTTCCAAATACATGTATCCCTATAGGAGAAAACAGAGTGAAACCTCAAAATGAAACCGGTTACTGCCAACGAACGGTTTCACCTAGAAGAACGAAATTTGGCGAGCCAAGTGGGATTGGTGTACTGATCATTACCTGAAAGTTTCATCAAGATTGGGTGAAAAAGTGTGTGCTGACATTTCAGGCAACTCGTAGTTTTTTGGAAGCTTGGCAGGCCCTTTCCATGAAAGTGATTCTCTCCAGTCCCTGCTTAGGCTACATGAACAGCAAACAAACAATAGAGATAGAACTTGAAACTGCTTTATTGTGTCAAGTTTCAAAGAGCTAGCACAAACCGTGTTTGATTTAGAGTTCCAAATACATGTATCCCTATAGGAGAAAACAGAGTGAAACCTCAAAATGAAACCGGTTACTGCCAACGAACGGTTTCACCTAGAAGAACGAAATTTGGCGAGCCAAGTGGGATTGGTGTACTGATCATTACCTGAAAGTTTCCTCAAGATTGGGTGAAAAAGTGTGTTCTGAAATTTCAGGCAACTCGTATTTTTTTGGAAGGTTGTCAGGCCCTTTCCATGAAAGTGATTCTCGCCAGTCTCTGCTTAGGGCTACATCAACAGCAAACAAACCATAGAGATAGAACTTGAAACTGCTTTATGGTGTCAAGTTTCAAAGAGCTAGCACAAACCGTGTTTGATTTAGAGTTCCAAATACATGTATCCCTATAGGAGAAAACAGAGTGAAACCTCAAAATGAAACCGGTTACTGCCAACGAACGGTTTCACCTAGAAGAACGAAATTTGGCGAGCCAAGTGGGATTGGTGTACTGACCATTACCTGAAAGTTTCATCAAGATTGGGTGAAAAAGTGTGTGCTGAGATTTCAGGCAACTCGGAGTTTTTGGAAGCTTGGCAGGCCCTTTCCATGAAAGTGATTCTCGCCAGTCTCTGCTTAGGGCTACATCAACAGCAAACAAACCATAGAGATAGAACTTGAAACTGCTTTATGGTGTCAAGTTTCAAAGAGCTAGCACAAACCGTGTTTGATTTAGAGTTCCAAATACATGTATCCCTATAGGAGAAAACAGAGTGAAACCTCAAAATGAAACCGGTTACTGCCAACGAACGGTTTCAACTAGAAGAACGAAATTTGGCGAGCCAAGTGGGATTGGTGTACTGACCATTACCTGAAAGTTTCATCAAGATTGGGTGAAAAAGTGTGTGCTGAGATTTCAGGCAACTCGTAGTTTTTTGGAAGCTTGGCAGGCCCTTTCCATGAAAGTGATTCTCGCCAGTCTCTGCTTAGGGCTACATCAACAGCAAACAAACCATAGAGACAGAACTTGAAACTGCTTTATTGTGTCAAGTTTCAAAGAGCTAGCACAAACCGTGTTTGATTTAGAGTTCCAAATATATGCATCACTATAGGAGAAAAAAGAGTGCAACCTCAAAATGAAACCGGTTACTGCCAACGAACGGTTTCACCTAGAAGAACGAAATTTGGCGAGCCAAGTGGGATTGGTGTACTGATCATAACCTGAAAGTTTCATCAAGATTGGGTGAAAAAAGTGTGTGCTGAGATTTCAGGAAACTCGTAGTTTTTTGGAAGCTTGGCAGGCCCTTTCCATGAAAGTGATTCTCGCCAGTCTCTGCTTAGGGCTACATCAACAGCAAACAAACCATAGAGATAGAACTTGAAACTGCTTTATGGTGTCAAGTTTCAAAGAGCTAGCACAAACCGTGTTTGATTTAGAGTTCCAAAATACATGTATCCCTATAGGAGAAAAACAGAGTGAAACCTCAAAATGAAACCGGTTACTGCCAACGAACGGTTTCACCTAGAAGAACGAAATTTGGCGAGCCAAGTGGGATTGGTGTACTGATCATTACCTGAAAGTTTCATCAAGATTGGGTGAAAAAGTGTGTGCTGAGATTTCAGGCAACTCGTAGTTTTTTGGAAGCTTGGCAGGCCCTTTCCATGAAAGTGATTCTCGCCAGTCTCTGCTTAGGGCTACATCAACAGCAAACAAACCATACAGATAGAACATGAAACTGCTTTATGGTGTCAAGTTTCAAAGAGCTAGCACAAACCGTGTTTGATTTAGAGTTTCCAAATACATGTATCCCTATAGGAGAAAACAGAGTGAAACCTCAAAATGAAACCGGTTACTGCCAACGAACGTTTCACCTAGAAGAACGAAATTTGGCGAGCCAAGTGGGATTGGTGTACTGATCATTACCTGAAAGTTTCATCAAGATTGGGTGAAAAAGTGTGTGCTGAGATTTCAGGCAACTCGGAGTTTTTTGGAAGCTTGGCAGGCCCTTTCCATGAAAGTGATTCTCGCCAGTCTCTGCTTAGGGCTACATCAACAGCAAACAAACCATAGAGATAGAACTTGAAACTGCTTTATGGTGTCAAGTTTCAAAGAGCTAGCACAAACCGTGTTTGATTTAGAGTTCCAAATACATGTATCCCTATAGGAGAAAACAGAGTGAAACCTCAAAATGAAACCGGTTACTGCCAACGAACGGTTTCACCTAGAAGAACGAAATTTGGCGAGCCAAGTGGGATTGGTGTACTGATCATTACCTGAAAGTTTCATCAAGATTGGGTGAAAAAGTGTGTGCTGACATTTCAGGCAACTCGTAGTTTTTTGGAAGCTTGGCAGGCCCTTTCCATGAAAGTGATTCTCTCCAGTCCCTGCTTAGGGCTACATGAACAGCAAACAAACAATAGAGATAGAACTTGAAACTGCTTTATTGTGTCAAGTTTCAAAGAGCTAGCACAAACCGTGTTTGATTTAGAGTTCCAAATACATGTATCCCTATAGGAGAAAACAGAGTGAAACCTCAAAATGAAACCGGTTACTGCCAACGAACGGTTCACCTAGAAGAACGAAATTTGGCGAGCCAAGTGGGATTGGTGTACTGATCATTACCTGAAAGTTTCCTCAAGATTGGGTGAAAAAGTGTGTTCTGAAATTTCAGGCAACTCGTATTTTTTTGGAAGGTTGTCAGGCCCTTTCCATGAAAGTGATTCTCGCCAGTCTCTGCTTAGGGCTACATCAACAGCAAACAAACCATAGAGATAGAACTTGAAACTGCTTTATGGTGTCAAGTTTCAAAGAGCTAGCACAAACCGTGTTTGATTTAGAGTTCCAAATACATGTATCCCTATAGGAGAAAACAGAGTGAAACCTCAAAATGAAACCGGTTACTGCCAACGAACGGTTTCACCTAGAAGAACGAAATTTGGCGAGCCAAGTGGGATTGGTGTACTGACCATTACCTGAAAGTTTCATCAAGATTGGGTGAAAAAGTGTGTGCTGAGATTTCAGGCAACTCGGAGTTTTTTGGAAGCTTGGCAGGCCCTTTCCATGAAAGTGATTCTCGCCAGTCTCTGCTTAGGGCTACATCAACAGCAAACAAACCATAGAGATAGAACTTGAAACTGCTTTATGGTGTCAAGTTTCAAAGAGCTAGCACAAACCGTGTTTGATTTAGAGTTCCAAATACATGTATCCCTATAGGAGAAAACAGAGTGAAACCTCAAAATGAAACCGGTTACTGCCAACGAACGGTTTCAACTAGAAGAACGAAATTTGGCGAGCCAAGTGGGATTGGTGTACTGACCATTACCTGAAAGTTTCATCAAGATTGGGTGAAAAAGTGTGTGCTGAGATTTCAGGCAACTCGTAGTTTTTTGGAAGCTTGGCAGGCCCTTTCCATGAAAGTGATTCTCGCCAGTCTCTGCTTAGGGCTACATCAACAGCAAACAAACCATAGAGACAGAACTTGAAACTGCTTTATTGTGTCAAGTTTCAAAGAGCTAGCACAAACCGTGTTTGATTTAGAGTTCCAAATATATGCATCACTATAGGAGAAAAAAGAGTGCAACCTCAAAATGAAACCGGTTACTGCCAAACGAACGGTTTCACATAGAAGAACGAAATTTGGCGAGCCAAGTGGGATTGTGTACTGACCATTACCTGAAAGTTTCATCAAGATTGGGTGAAAAAGTGTGTGCTGAGATTTCAGGCAACTCGTAGTTTTTTGGAAGCTTGGCAGGCCCTTTCCATTAAAGTGATTCTTGCCAGTCTCTGCTTAGTGCTACATGAACAGGAAACAAACCATAGAGATAGAACTTGAAACTGCTTTATTGTGTCAAGTTTCAAAAGCTAGCACAAACCGTGTTTGATTTAGAGTTCCAAATACATGTATCACTATAGGAGAAAACAGAGTGAAACCTCAAAATGAAACCGGTTACTGCCAACGAACGGTTTCACCTAGAAGAACGAAATTTGGCGAGCCAAGTGGGATTGGTGTACTGATCATTACCTGAAAGTTTCATCAAGATTGGGTGAAAAAGTGTGTGCTGAGATTTCAGGCAACTCGTAGTTTTTTGGAAGCTTGGCAGGCCCTTTCCATGAAAGTGATTCTCGCCAGTCTCTGCTTAGGGGCTACATCAACAGCAAACAAACCATAGAGATAGAACTTGAAACTGCTTTATGGTGTCAAGTTTCAAAGAGCTAGCACAAACCGTGTTTGATTTAGAGTTCCAAATACATGTATCCTATAGGAGAAAACAGAGTGAAACCTCAAAATGAAACCGGTTACTGCCAACGAACGGTTTCACCTAGAAGAACGAAATTTGGCGAGCCAAGTGGGATTGGTGTACTGATCATTACCTGAAAGTTTCATCAAGATTGGGTGAAAAAGTGTGTGCTGAGACTTCAGGCAACTCGTAGTTTTTTGGAAGTTTGGCAGGCCCTTTCCATGAAAGTGATTCTCGCCAGTCTCTGCTTAGGGCTACATCAACAGCAAACAAACCATAGAGATAGAACTTGAAACTGCTTTATGGTGTCAAGTTTCAAAGAGCTAGCACAAACCGTGTTTGATTTAGAGTTCCAAATACATGTATCCCTATAAGAGAAAACAGAGTGAAACCTCAAAATGAAACCGGTTACTGCCAACGAACGGTTTCACCTAGAAGAACGAAATTTGGCGAGCCAAGTGGGATTGGTGTACTGATCATTACCTGAAAGTTTCATCAAGATTGGGTGAAAAAGTGTGTGCTGAGATTTCAGGCAACTCGTATTTTTTTGGAAGGTTGTCAGGCCCTTTCCATGAAAGTGATTCTCGCCAGTCTCTGCTTAGGGCTACATCAACAGCAAACAAACCATAGAGATAGAACTTGAAACTGCTTTATGGTGTCAAGTTTCAAAGAGCTAGCACAAACCGTGTTTGATTTAGAGTTCCAAATACATGTATCCCTATAGGAGAAAACAGAGTGAAACCTCAAAATGAAACCGGTTACTGCCAACGAACGGTTTCACCTAGAAGAACGAAATTTGGCGAGCCAAGTGGGATTGGTGTACTGATCATTACCTGAAAGTTTCATCAAGATTGGGTGAAAAGTGTGTGCTGAGATTTCAGGCAACTCGTAGTTTTTGGAAGCTTGGCAGGCCCTTTCCATGAAAGTGATTCTCGCCAGTCTCTGCTTAGGGCTACATCAACAGCAAACAAACCATACAGATAGAACATGAAACTGCTTTATGGTGTCAAGTTTCAAAGAGCTAGCACAAACCGTGTTTGATTTAGAGTTCCAAATACATGTATCCCTATAGGAGAAAACAGAGTGAAACCTCAAAATGAAACCGGTTACTGCCAACGAACGGTTTCACCTAGAAGAACGAAATTTGGCGAGCCAAGTGGGATTGGTGTACTGATCATTACCTGAAAGTTTCATCAAGATTGGGTGAAAAAGTGTGTGCTGAGACTTCAGGCAACTCGTAGTTTTTTGGAAGTTTGGCAGGCCCTTTCCATGAAAGTGATTCTCGCCAGTCTCTGCTTAGGGCTACATCAACAGCAAACAAACCATAGAGATAGAACTTGAAACTGCTTTATGGTGTCAAGTTTCAAAGAGCTAGCACAAACCGTGTTTGATTTAGAGTTCCAAATACATGTATCCCTATAGGAGAAAACAGAGTGAAACCTCAAAATGAAACCGGTTACTGCCAACGAACGGTTTCACCTAGAAGAACGAAATTTGGCGAGCCAAGTGGGATTGGTGTACTGATCATTACCTGAAAGTTTCATCAAGATTGGGTGAAAAAGTGTGTGCTGACATTTCAGGCAACTCGTAGTTTTTTGGAAGCTTGGCAGGCCCTTTCCATGAAAGTGATTCTCTCCAGTCCCTGCTTTGGGCTACATGAACAGCAAACAAACAATAGAGATAGAACTTGAAACTGCTTTATTGTGTCAAGTTTCAAAGAGCTAGCACAAACCGTGTTTGATTTAGAGTTCCAAATACATGTATCCCTATAGGAGAAAACAGAGTGAAACCTCAAAATGAAACCGGTTACTGCCAACGAACGGTTTCACCTAGAAGAACGAAATTTGGCGAGCCAAGTGGGATTGGTGTACTGATCATTACCTGAAAGTTTCCTCAAGATTGGGTGAAAAAGTGTGTTCTGAAATTTCAGGCAACTCGTATTTTTTTGGAAGGTTGTCAGGCCCTTTCCATGAAAGTGATTCTCGCCAGTCTCTGCTTAGGGCTACATCAACAGCAAACAAACCATAGAGATAGAACTTGAAACTGCTTTATGGTGTCAAGTTTCAAAGAGCTAGCACAAACCGTGTTTGATTTAGAGTTTCCAAATACATGTATCCCTATAGGAGAAAACAGAGTGAAACCTCAAAATGAAACCGGTTACTGCCAACGAACGGTTTCACCTAGAAGAACGAAATTTGGCGAGCCAAGTGGGATTGGTGTACTGACCATTACCTGAAAGTTTCATCAAGATTGGGTGAAAAAGTGTGTGCTGAGATTTCAGGCAACTCGGAGTTTTTTGGAAGCTTGGCAGGCCCTTTCCATGAAAGTGATTCTCGCCAGTCTCTGCTTAGGGCTACATCAACAGCAAACAAACCATAGTGATAGAACTTGAAACTGCTTTATGGTGTCAAGTTTCAAAGAGCTAGCACAAACCGTGTTTGATTTAGAGTTCCAAATACATGTATCCCTATAGGAGAAAACAGAGTGAAACCTCAAAATGAAACCGGTTACTGCCAACGAACGGTTTCAACTAGAAGAACGAAATTTGGCGAGCCAAGTGGGATTGGTGTACTGACCATTACCTGAAAGTTTCATCAAGATTGGGTGAAAAAGTGTGTGCTGAGATTTCAGGCAACTCGTAGTTTTTTGGAAGCTTGGCAGGCCCTTTCCATGAAAGTGATTCTCGCCAGTCTCTGCTTAGGGCTACATCAACAGCAAACAAACCATAGAGACAGAACTTGAAACTGCTTTATTGTGTCAAGTTTCAAAGAGCTAGCACAAAACCGTGTTTGATTTAGAGTTCCAAATACATGTATCACTATAGGAGAAAACAGAGTGAAACCTCAAAATGAAAACCGGTTACTGCCAACGAACGGTTTCACCTAGAAGAACGAAATTTGGCGAGCCAAGTGGGATTGGTGTACTGATCATTACCTGAAAGTTTCATCAAGATTGGGTGAAAAAGTGTGTGCTGAGATTTCAGGCAACTCGTAGTTTTTTGGAAGCTTGGCAGGCCCTTTCATGAAAGTGATTCTCGCCAGTCTCTGCTTAGGGCTACATCAACAGCAAACAAACCATAGAGATAGAACTTGAAACTGCTTTATGGTGTCAAGTTTCAAAGAGCTAGCACAAACCGTGTTTGATTTAGAGTTCCAAATACATGTATCCCTATAGGAGAAAACAGAGTGAAACCTCAAAATGAAACCGGTTACTGCCAACGAACGGTTTCACCTAGAAGAACGAAATTTGGCGAGCCAAGTGGGATTGGTGTACTGATCATTACCTGAAAGTTTCATCAAGATTGGGTGAAAAAGTGTGTGCTGAGACTTCAGGCAACTCGTAGTTTTTTGGAAGTTTGGCAGGCCCTTTCCATGAAAGTGATTCTCGCCAGTCTCTGCTTAGGGCTACATCAACAGCAAACAAACCATAGAGATAGAACTTGAAACTGCTTTATGGTGTCAAGTTTCAAAGAGCTAGCACAAACCGTGTTTGATTTAGAGTTCCAAATACATGTATCCCCTATAAGAGAAAACAGAGTGAAACCTCAAAATGAAACCGGTTACTGCCAACGAACGGTTTCACCTAGAAGAACGAAATTTGGCGAGCCAAGTGGGATTGGTGTACTGATCATTACCTGAAAGTTTCATCAAGATTGGGTGAAAAAGTGTGTGCTGAGATTTCAGGCAACTCGTAGTTTTTTGGAAGCTTGGCAGGCCCTTTCCATGAAAGTGATTCTCGCCAGTCTCTGCTTAGGGCTACATCAACAGCAAACAAACCATAGAGATAGAACTTGAAACTGCTTTATGGTGTCAAGTTTCAAAGAGCTAGCACAAACCGTGTTTGATTTAGAGTTCCAAATACATGTATCCCTATAGGAGAAAACAGAGTGAAACCTCAAAATGAAACCGGTTACTGCCAACGAACGGTTTCACCTAGAAGAACGAAATTTGGCCGAGCCAAGTGGGATTGGTGTACTGATCATTACCTGAAAGTTTCATCAAGATTGGGTGAAAAAGTGTGTGCTGAGATTTCAGGCAACTCGTAGTTTTTTGGAAGCTTGGCAGGCCCTTTCCATGAAAGTGATTCTCGCCAGTCTCTGCTTAGGGCTACATCAACAGCAAACAAACCATAGAGATAGAACATGAAACTGCTTTATGGTGTCAAGTTTCAAAGAGCTAGCACAAACCGTGTTTGATTTAGAGTTCCAAATACATGTATCCCTATAGGAGAAAACAGAGTGAAACCTCAAAATGAAACCGGTTACTGCCAACGAACGGTTTCACCTAGAAGAACGAAATTTGGCGAGCCAAGTGGGATTGGTGTACTGACCATTACCTGAAAGTTTCATCAAGATTGGGTTGAAAAGTGTGTGCTGAGACTTCAGGCAACTCGTAGTTTTTGGAAGTTTGGCAGGCCCTTTCCATGAAAGTGATTCTCGCCAGTCTCTGCTTAGGGCTACATCAACAGCAAACAAACCATAGAGATAGAACTTGAAACTGCTTTATGGTGTCAAGTTTCAAAGAGCTAGCACAAAACCGTGTTTGATTTAGAGTTTCCAAATACAGGTATCCCCTATAGGAGAAAACAGAGTGAAACCTCAAAATGAAACCGGTTACTGCCAACGAACGGTTTCACCTAG